>NC_140594.1:83113736-83133736 GCF_964204655.1 Triturus cristatus
TCGAGACCAAAAAGTACATTCTAATCCTCTCTCACTAATGCTTTCAAATGCACATCCCACGCGTTCTGTTCTTGGCAAGGCTGTTCTACTCTGTGACAGCTCCCACTGAAAGACTGCAAGATTACAAGACATACCTTTTTTTGGGGGGGGGGGGGGGGGCGTGGCCAGCCAGGACCCATGATGGGCGCTAAGGAGTAGAGCTCCGATCACCAACCCTCTAAGTTCCCCCACATCCGCTCAAATATCCGTTTTTGCCTGATAAATAAGTCTATCCTTAGCTCCCAGAACATCAGAGGAGCTTCGATCAAAAAAACTAAGTAGTTCCAACGTCCCCGAGCAGAGATATGGCTGCGGACATCGGGACACGCTGAGAGGCGGAGGAAGTCCTAGCAACAACGGCACGGAGCGTCACATTGTGCCGCCTTGATCTCTAAAGGGAGGACCTGCGAGCTCTGGCGCGCGTCCTTTCTGAGTGGTCCCACATACCTTCATTGCAATCATAGCCGCACAGACATTGTGGGAACTCTGAGGCGGCCCCGGGGGAGTCCCTGCAGCCAGCCGATAAGCCTACGCAGCTGAGCGATCTCTGGCTCACTAGGTGGGCCACGGAGGGCCTCATACGCTGCCGTCGTGACTCAGCACTTCATTGCGAGGGGAGAGCGGTGTAACCCTGTCCTCCCCCATCCTTCCTTGCACATAGCGCCGGATATTTGGGGCCCCTAGTTCATTTCCACTTCCCTCCCCCCCCCCCCCCCCCCGAAACCCGTATTGAGGCCACTGTTTGTCACCCCTCTCCCACAGTCGGCATTCTGCACCAGGGCAGCCCAACTGAGGCTGAAGAGCCCGCGGACAGGTCAGGGGGAAATATCAGCATAAGGGCCCCCTTCAGCAACAACGGGGGTACCTACACCGCTGGTTTTGACAGTACTGCCTGGGAGACTAGAGATCGTCTTGAACATTAACGTTTTTACCTGTGGTCTAGCACAGCAAAACGGAGACCGGCGATACAGGGTGCTGGCGCGATCTGGGGTGCAGTTGGTGGCTCCAATAACAAGTGTTTGCCCTTATTTCTGCTGTCAGATGCGGTGATGGACCACCGGTGCAGTTGAGTAGTGCACTGGTCATTAACACTTTCGCTTGTTTTTTGGACGCGCTTGCCCCCCACACTTGCAGCCTCTATACCCTCTGTACCCCAATAATCAGGCGACGACTCTGCCAACATGGCCACCGCGAAAGGGTCTAGTCAGACCCACCTGCTAAAACTGGCAACATTTGCTCACTCCAAGACTGATGCCACGGAGGAGAAAGTCGCAGCCTATGAAGAAAAGGAACAGGCGGCGGACGGGGCCCCAACCCTAATGGATGTTATGGAAGCCATACAGGGGATCCGCTTCGTGCTGTAACACAAAATCGACTCGGTGACGGCCGAGGTCACCCTCGTGCATGCCGACCTAAGCAACCTGGGAGAAAGGGTCAAAGCAACCGAAGATTCAGTGTCAACACTCCAAAGATCCAAGAAATCGCTAGAAACAACTGTCAAACGGATCCCGGAGCAGACTGCAGACCTGGAAGCAAAACTTGGAGACTACCAGGGGCGCACAGGCCGAAACAATGTGCGCATTTTGGGCTTCCCAAGACAGCGGAGGGACAAACTATGGACCTCTTTGTAGAGGACTTGTTTCAGAAACATCTACAGCCCCGGACCCTGTCACAATATTTTTCAGTCGGATGTGCTCATAGAGTGCCTGGAGGTCCCCCCAAACCAGGCACCCCCCCAAGCCCCATCTTGGCCAGAATATTTAATTTACGTGACAGAGAAATTATTGTTCGAACGGCGCGTGCCGTGACGCCCCCCCCCCCCCCCCCCCAAAAGTTCGAAAACTCATCGATTACGTTCTTTCCAGACTTCACATTGAAAGTGCAAAAATTGCGTAGATCCTTTCTGGAAGTGAAGCCGGTACTCCGCAACAAGAACTTGAAATATGTAATGCTTTTTCTGGCCAAGCTCCGGGTGCTAGCGGAGGGGAAGTTGTGTTTTATTCAGACCCCAGAGGAAACCTGGGACTGGCTGGAGAACCCCTGACGCTCAGAAACATAAGTCTCCTAGCCGTTTGCAAAGACAAGATAGTAGCCACGAAAGATCCGATCATGAAGGCTTTTAACCAGCTATACCAGCCTCGTTGCACGGCTGGCATGCCAACCCTCAATAGACTGCGAAGCGGCATCGTATGCAGGAGGGGGACTGAGAGCAGACCTGCCACAACGAGGACTGGGTGGATACTTCATGCGAAAGGCTGGACTTATGCTGGCTATACTAAGTATGTATAATTTGTGGGGTTCAGCAATTGACTAGGTCACATGGCCTAACTTCATTTGCAGTGGTGAAAGGCGGGACTATCTACAGATGTTTTGTGATACACAACAGAAATGGACTAAAATTAGTTACATTACGGGCTCGTATAGTTGGGAATAAGGGGAACCGTGCTCTCTAGCTAGGGAAGTTCCGGCTGTGTTGCGTTCCTCTTCACACAGTAATGGGGTACACAGACACGCTGCAAAATTGGGGGGTGGGCAGTTATACGTCCACGTTGCAGGGAGGCAGGGTGGGGGAGGGATCTGGGGTGTCCCAAGGTGTATAGTTGTAGTTTGACTTTGTTTTTCTGGTGCAGTCTTGCATGCGGTGCTTTTCCTAGTACATCAAGGACGGACAGTAATGCAGGAGATAGATTACCAAGGTTCATACTCAGAGTGTCTCCAATGTGGTAGCTGTGTGGGAGTAGTACTGTTGACCCTCGCTTTGGCTTTCCTAAGGCCCTCTGTGGTGGATGGCCTTCTATACAGTGTTTAAATGGGCGACAATCATGAAGAGGCTCTATTGCTGGGCCGTTTTAAACTACTCTCTTGGAATGTATATGGCTTAGGGGATCGAGTTAAACGTGGGATAGTCCTGCAATATCTGAAAAGGCAGAACCCTGATGTGGTACTGTTACAAGAAACTCCTATACAAACATCTTCTTACTCTGCACTCAATAGATGGGGTTATAAGCTGGTGGCCCACTCGGTTTACGCGAGAGGGTCTAGAGGGGTGGGTATTTTTGTGCGTAACTCCTTCCCCTTCCAGATTCATACGTTCATGCACGGTCCACTTGAAAGATTTGTCATGGTTTCGGGCCAATGGAAGTATAGGTCCCTTAATGTAACATCCCTGTATGTGCCACCCAGACCAAACTCCACGACATTGACTGACCTTGGTTCACATATATTAAACCTACCTCGGGGTGACCTACTGTTGGGCGGCGATTGTAATGCGGCTCTTAATGGCGACCTAGACTGGCATCCGCCCAGACGGGGAAAACATCCAGTAAGCTACTGACGGATTTCCTTGGAGCTTTGGGCCTTATAGATGTATGGAGAGTATGCAACCCCTCGGCCATACGATACACTTTCCTCTCCGGGGTCCATGGTAGCATGTCCCAAATAGACTATATCTTCTGTAAAGCCACCCAGCTCCCCATGTTTGGAGAGATCGCCTTTCTTCCCTGGGGCATCTCTGATCATTCCCCGCTGGTGGTGTACTATGGTGGTGACCCCGCCCCCTCCGCGCCTCAAAATGGTCAACCCTTGGTACCTCAAGGTGCCATCTATTAGAGATAAACTTACTGTGACTACCAACAATTATTTCACCGAGAATGATGGTTTGGTAAATTCAGATGTAGTACTGTGGTAAGTGTACAAACCGGTGGTTCTGGGAAGCAGGGTGGCAGCAATAGCGGGACATAGGAAGGAAAAGTTGAAGCAGTTAGAGAGGATAGAATGTGAGATTGCCCTGCTTGAATGCAGTCTCGTTGCATCGGACACTCCAGACAGCACACACAAACTGCTCATGAAGCAAACCGAATAAAGAAACATCGCTGCAGATTTAGCTAGGGCCTAATATCGGGCCACTCAGCACCGTGTGTATGATATTGACGATAAGGCTAGCAGACTGTTAGCCTGGTTAGACAAACTGGAAATAGCCAACAGATGGGTAGCGGAAATTGTTTGCCAAGATGGTACAAAACTGCAGGAAAGATCTGGGATTGCGGGGGGCATTCGCGGTCCACCTTGAGCGGGTCTTTAACTCCACTCAGGCCTCCACCCATACAGATGCAAAAGAATTACTAGCTACCCTGAAACTACCCGTTCTAGAGCCCCAGGACGTTAAGAACCTGGACTCTGACTTGACGAACGAGGAGGTGTTCAAGGCGATCAGCGCTTTGCAGTCCGGAAAAGCCATAGGCCCTAGCGGCCTTCCGATTGAGCTTTACAAGTCTAATGCTTCTACGATTGCCCCATACCTCATATGGATGTATGAGGAGAGTGTTCACTGGGGTGTTTTGCCTGAAACGCAGCGATTGCCCAACATTGTCGTTATACACAAAAAGGGTAAACCCCCGGAGCAATGTAGCTCGTACAGGCCTATCTCCCTCCTAGACCCAGAAGTCAAAATACTAACCAAAATCCTGGCAGGGCGTCTCGCCCCCTTTCTTCATAAACTGATCCATCCAGACCAATCCGGCTTTATGCTGACTAGAAATGCTGCTCTGAACCTTCAACGCCTTTATGGAGTCCTGGGTACAGCAGCCACAATCCAGGAAGAGACAGTGATTATGTCTTTGGATGCCAAAATGGCATTTGACATGATCGAATGGCCCTTCTTATTTGCCGCACTCGAAAGATACGGATTCTGGGATAGGTTCTTATCCGGGGTGCAACTCGAAGCCTCTGGCCCGAATCACAGTTAATGGGAAGCGATCAACAACGTTCGAATTACAGAAGGGAACGAGGCAAGAGGGCCCCCGTCCCCCTTGCTTTTTGCCTTGGCTCTAGAGCCCCTGGCGATACGGCTCTGGAGGGACACCCTCATTAGAGGCCTCGTTTGGTTGGTTGACTGGATTGACAAAATATCCCTCTATGCCGATGATATTCTACTTTATTTGGCCAGGCCCCGTGTCGCCATTCACCGTGTCCTACATATATTCGCCCTATTCCAGAAATACTCTGGCTACACCATTAACTGGGATAAGTCCCTGGTTTACGTTCTGAGTGGGGAACGCACGATCCTCCGTACGGGCTGCGAGGCCAAGATAGTTGCAGATGGTTTTGTGTACTTGGGTATAAACGTTACGGTTAACCCAACAGTATTCTACAATCGCAATCTTTCTCCTCTGTGCCGTTTCCATGCTGATGTGCAACATTGGAAGACACTGCCTCTCACTTTATTGGGCAGGACTGACCTCTACAAGATGATGGCGCTCCCCCGATTGTTCTATGCCCTACAAAACACACCCTATTTGGTCCCAACGCAATACTTTAACGCCATTGAATCAAAGGTACGCTCCTTGCTTTGGAATAGTTACCCCTAGAATAGCTTTGGCCAAACTTACATAAAGTTGGTACGATGGTGGTATCGCCCTGCCTGCAATTAAGTTATTATTTGGCCTCTCAACTAATAGTCCTCAATCATTGGGTGCACCGACCAGTGCCAGATCCTGCTTACAGAATGGATAGACACAATATGTTCCCTGGCAATTGTCCCAGGGCAATATATAGAGGGAGGAAACATGTACCAAAATACACTCCTACTTCCACCACATTTGCTCTTTGGAACACTGCAACTGCCGCCTTGGGGTGGAAGACTAAAATCACACAAGTCACCCCATTGCTCGACACATACCATTTGGGAGTGTTATCGACACAACCAGGATTTGATAAATGGGACTTATTAGGTCTCATGAGGGTGGGCGACTTATGGGAGGGAGGCAAGGTGATCCCGTTCAGTGATCTCCAACGGGATTATCAATTATATAGCGGAGAAACATTAGATACCTTCAAGCCCTCGGCACCAAATAGAGCTATACCCAAAGATACAGACGTACCAGTCTCCTCACTTCTAGAGGACAGATTGCTAGATGATACCTCCAAGAAAAAGCCATTTTGCTGACATACCGTAAAATATTAAACAACACACTGGACGCACTGGGGAAGACTCGTGAAAAATGGTTGGATGATGTTGGGGACATTAGTGACGATGACTGGCAGGAGGCTCAGGCTTTTTTTTTTAAACGTTTTAACATTTTCACTAGTATACAACTGGTCATCGGAAACATTGACCGCTATTCCATACTACAAATCATCATTACCAACATCTGTGCCACAGGTAGGGCCCTCCCCTTCCCCAAAACAAAGAATACATATTTACAGTTCAACCACATATGACACAAAAATGACCAGAGAGCTCCCCCACACCGCACCTTCCCCTGTGCATTTACCTATTCAATCCTCTACCCCAGCTGTACTCTGCCCCTCCTCTTCCCCCTTCATCCTCCCTCTCCTCAGAGCTCACATCAGCTGCATTCCCATCTCCAGACTGTGCTCGTACTTCCTGACCCCATGCTGCCTGCTCATTCCCCTGAAAGGCCTCCAGCTATCCTGCCCATACATCCAGGTCCACCCTCCTGGTCCTTTGGATGCGTTTTTATCTCTGCCAAAGCCTATTTAATAGTATCACTGAGCCACAGGGCCACTGAAGGAACTCTTCGACCAAGCCACCCTTCTTTTGGCTATCATCAGAGCCAATTGTTCTTTCCCATATCGAGTGTCCGTTCCGGCCGGGAGTCCCGCCCCAGCAAAGATTTTTACGGGAGTCTGTGCTGACACCACTGCACACTCTGGCCACCTTTCAGGCACTGCAACACTAATTGTGATGTGCAGCAGGCCCATTTCATACAGTCTATGCCCCCTCCACACACACACACACCTGTCATTCCAATTATTTGATCACGCCAGGATTCCTATGCTCAGTCTTGCCAGCCAGCCCATCACAAAGGGGTCTTTCTCTGCTCACTCCTCTCTACAGCTACATACTCCAGCACCTCTTATCCACGCCCGCTAATAAATTGTTCCTCCAAGGGGCAGCATGCCCTTTTTTCACTATGCCCTCTCACGACAAGGCCTCCCAAGCACAGCGGTGTACGCTGTTGGGTATTCCAACTCTCCAGCCTTTTCAGCTCCTCACTTGTCTGAAGGTGCCCCGTTCATGGCGACCAGGGACTCCCCGGCAGTCCCTTCACTGCACTGCCTTTCCTTCTGGTTGAGCGGGGCCGGCTCCTGCAGTTCCACCCGGCAGCTTGCTTCTACCTCAGCTCTTTATCCTCAGCTACCTCGGCACAGCAGGCCCTGCTTCGCGTGCCAGAGCGAGACTGCTGCCTTTTAGCTCAGGATATCAAGTGCGGGCCGATAAACCCGTGCCCCAAGGTGCTCTCTCCGTGCTTATTTCAGTGCCTCCAGAGGGTCAATATGTGCTTCCTTCTTTCACTAGCAGTTGTCCTTGGGACTTTTGTGGCTTAATTGTGCAGGATAATTACTAGGGGCAGCGAAGCGCTCTACAAGTGCATCTGGTCAACCATCTTGCGTGGCCACGCCGCCCCCAGGGCATTTTATTGACATATATACTCTCCATATGCGTACAGTACCTCAAAAGAACCAGTTCGAGGCATATGAGCTGTAGATCGCATACTTTTGGATAGATCGCCATCAGGTGTTGGGCTTGGATGTTTGCACTTTGTTTTTGTAGAAGTCTTTGTAGTCACGAGATAGGTGACTCCTCCTTTGGTTAGTAGTGTGCATGGGTATCAACTCCATCTCCAGATAGTTTTTTTTTCCGCTATCGGGTTCGGATGTAATTTGCTGCGATCCGGGTCGGTGTCGTTTTTGATTCTTCTTTAACGTGCAAAGCTCTCATCGTTCGACGGTATTGTTTCAATCGACGTGTATCCAAATCCAACTAAATCTTTGAGTGCGCTTGTCGACGTGGGTTGTTGAGCCGATCGACGCCATCAACCAGCATATGGAAAGGACTCCATTCAAAAAATGCATGCGTGGGGCTAAAGTCCCATACACAGATCTCCACGAGGTCTGCAACCTTTGTCTCTCTCCAGAACACGAGAGTCAACACTGTCAGGACTGTGATTCTTTCAGGTCCAAGAAAACTATACGTGCTCGACGTCATAAAATGTCGATCAACCGTTTCAACGCCAGACAACATCTTCGAGGCAGGCCCGATGATCCAGAACCAGAGACAGGAGATGAACAAGCCAGCATCTCCAAAGCCGATGAATCGGACTCCGAAGACCAGACGATTAATCCAGGTCAACGGAGCGCCAGTACTGCTGTCGATGCCCCTGTCCCAAAAAAACACAAGGCTCCGGTAACACCTTCACCTTTGGGTCGACACCATGACAATACTAAAGAAGCCCCGCCTCTGGGCCCGGCTCCGAAGTCCACAAAGCCTTCAGGCAGCTCGGGATCGAGCCAGCCACACCACGGTACTGAAAAATCATCTTCAGCACCAAAACACAAACCCATGGTTCTGTCGACACCAGACTCTGGCGCAGAAAGAAAAAAGCAAGGTATCGTCCACACCGGACTCTTCGGCACCGAGACAGTCAACCCAAGGTTTCGGATCTGAAAAAGCAGTCTTAATCTTCGGAGTCGAAAACTCCACCTAAGCAGAAGGACACAAAAGCCCCTTCTAAAGCTAAAGAAGACAGGCCAAAACACCACTCGGAGCCCAAGTCCTCGGCACCGAAAAAAGACAGTGCATCAAAAGAACTGTTTTATCCAGATCCGCCGGATCCTAAGCAAAAAACACTCCATATTGACCCCATTACCGGCCGAGTCACCTCTATACCACCTAAAAAGAGGTAATTGGACACCTCAAACACCTGAGATACCTTTAAAGAAAAACTCAGCCACCTCACGTATGAGGCCTTTCTCTCCACCTCCACAGCTTCCAAGCATAACACTCTCTCCAGCACACTCTCCAGTGGCTCCTCTTTCACCTGCACCACAAGATGATGATGAGGATATAGGGGGTGGGGATGAGGACATAGACCCACCACATGATCATGACGAATCCACCCACAGTATCCCACCTCATGACTCTTGGGATGATTATAATGTCCCAGATGTACCTGAGCCGGATGTATATCCCTCTAGACCATCCCCTCCAGATGACAACGTAGGGTTTGCGCAACTAATAAATAGAGCTGCACAATACCATGGAGTTCAACTCCATTGAGACCCTCTGGAGGAAGATTTTTTTATTAGAGACCTTCTCGCATCCTCAAAAATCTACAAATTCTCTCCCTATGCTAAAACGGATGATAAAACATGCCCCTGAGGTTTTTAAAGATCCTGTCGGGGCTAGAGTACTCAATCCTAGAATTGAAAGAAATACAAAACAGCTCTTCCCGATCCAGCGTACATTAAGGGTCAACTCCCCCTGGATTCATTAGTAGTGGCAAATGCCCGTAATGGGCAAATTCCCAAACCACAGGTGATGCCCCTCCGCCGGTCTAAACTATTGGACGCATCCAGTAAAAGGGTTGCGTCACAGGCTGCTAGTCTTTGGTGTTTTGCCAACTCACAAACTTTATTAGCGCGGTATGACAGGGCTCACTACTATGAGCTTAAAAAGCTCATGCAGCATCTTCCAGACCAATATAAGACCAAGGCAAATGATCTCATACAAGAGGGAAAATTCATCACAAATACCTCTATTAAATGTGCTCTGGATGCAGCAGAAACAGCATCCCGCACAATTAATACAAATGTGTTACTACGCAGACATGGTGGTTACGCATATCTGGTATTAAGCAAGAGGTGCAGTCTACCATCCTCAATCAATCCTTGGATCAGGAACACTTGTTTGGACCTACTGTGGACACATCTCTAGAAAAGATGAAAAAGGACACAAACAGCCAAATCTATGGGGGCTCTACAGGCAACAACTAGTAGAGGTCCCTTTCGTCGCTCCTCTTATAGGGGCACCTCCAAAACAATTGTCACAGAAAACACCTCTTCCACTTATAAAAGCCCCACTCAAACTTCCCCTAACAGAGGATATCTTTGAGGGACTTAGAGGCAATAACAACAGAGGGAGAGGACTTGGTTCTAACACCCGCAACTCCCCCAACACAAAACAGTGACTTCCCTTCCCTCCCCCAGACCACTCCACTCCGGTCGGGGGAAGACTATCATAGTTCCTACCCACCACAGACAGGTGGGTAAGACAAATTATCCAGTATGGTTACTGCCTGGAACAGACTTCTACCCCCCAACCCCCCCACATAGCTCCCAGACAACGTCCAATGTCCACAGAACATCTCACGCTTCTCAAGCAGGAGGTTCTCTCTCTTGCAAAAGTATTCAATAGAACCGGTTCCTGTACATCATCAAGGTACAGGAATTTACTCCCTTTATTTCCTCATTCCAAAAGAGGATGGCACTCTCAGGTAAACAGACCGTTAAACCTGTACATACAATCTGACCACTTCCACATGGTCACGTTACAACATGTCCTCCTGCTGCTCCAACAAGGCGACTTCCTTGCCACTCTAGATCTCAAGGACACCTACTTCCACATTCCTATTCACCCAGGAAATACCTACGGTTCGTAGGGGACGGACAAAATTACCAGTTCAAAGTCCTTCCATTCGGGGTCACAACAGCACCCAGAGTCTTCACAAAATGTCTCGCGGTGGTAACAGCCCACTTAAGAAGACAACACATTCATGTGTTTCCTTACCTAGATGACTGGCTCATAAAAGCGAAGTCACGCAGCAGTTGTGTACGACAAACACACAACACAATCCAACAACGGCACAACTTAAGATTCACAATAAACCTCACCAAGTCACATCTTCAACCGTCCCACAACACAACAGTGTCTAGGTGCAACAATAGATACTTCCAAAGCCCTTGCATACCCCAATCCAGCCAGGATAGCCAGTATGCAAGCCCTCATAACAAAATTTCAACCGCAACACTCACTAACAGCTTGAGTGTTCATGCAGCTAATAGGGATGATGGCCTCTTGCATCTTAATTGTCCCTTACGCAAGACTCTAGATGCGTCCATTACAAGAATGTCTAGCACAACAATGAAACCAAGCTCAACTTACAGATCTGGTGTTGGTGGACAGCAGCACATATCGCTCTCTGCAATGGTGGAGCACACAAAATCTTTCCAAAGGGCGGCCGTTCTTAGACCCAGTTCCACAAATAGTGCTTACAGCGGACACATCACTCACCGGCTGGGTAACTCATCTCTTAAACCACACCATTCAGGGTATGTGGAACCCTCAACAAAAACTCCTCCACATCATTCACCTGGAGTTAGTTGCCATATTTCTCGTCCTAAAGTCATTTCAGAAACATCTCCTAGGCAAAACTGCCCTCGTCCGGACGGACAACCTGACACTAATGTACTATATACAAAAACAAGTGGGGGGACACACTCTACAGCTTTCACGCCTAGCACAAAGCATTTGGAGATGGGCCATTCCTCAAAAGATACATCTCTTATCAGAGCATCTACCTGGAATACACAATCACATTGCGGGTCTGCTCAGTCGTCAACAACAGCAGATTCACGAATGGGAACTTCATCTGCAAGTTCTTCATCCGTTTTTTCAAATGTGGGGCCACCCAGACATAGATCTGTTTGCCACACATTTAAACACAAAATGCCCAAACTTCGCCTCCAGGTATCCACACCCATTGTCCAAAGGCAATGCGATATGGATGAACTGGTCAGGCAGATTTGTGTACGCTTTTCCGCCTCTCCCGCTCATTCCGTTACTGGTGCGCAAGCTTAAACAACAGTCTTTCACAATGATCCTGGTTGCTCCAACATGGGCCCGACAACCATGGTTCACAACACTGCTGGAACTTTCACTAGTTCCACTCCAAAAGTTGCACCTTTCTCCAAAGCTTCTCACACCGAACCATGGAGAGATAAGACATCCACAACCAGCTCAACTGAACCTAGCGATCTGGCTCCTGAAGTGTTAGAGTTTGGTTACCTTAATCTCCCACCAGACTGCATGAACGTCATTAAAGAAGCTAGACATCCTACCACTAGAGCATGCCATGCAGCTAAATGGAAAAGATTTGTTGTTCACTGCAGTAACACAATCAATCCATTAGATGCTTCAACTCAAAACATTATCTGTTATCTACTGCATCTACAAAGATGTAATCTGGCATACACATCCATAGGATTACATCTTGCTGCTATAGCAGCTTACTTACAAAACAGGCAACACTTATCACTGTTTAGGGTACCTCCCATCCAAGCATTTATGGAAGGCCTTAAAAGGATAATTTCTCCCAAATTTCCCCCCCCTCTCCAGTATGGAATCTAAACATTGTCCTTACTAGGCTCATGGGTCCCCCCCGTTTGAACCTTTACATAAATGTGAGTTACAGTTCCTCACATTGAAAGTAGCTTTCCTTGTGGCCATCACATCTCTCAGAAGAGTGAGTGAACTCCAGGCATTAACCATACAAGAACCATTTTTGCAAATACATCACAACAAATTGGACTAACCCTAAATTCTTACCTAAAATAGTTTGCCTTTTCACCTTAACCTGTCTGTTGAGCTCCCAGTCTTTTTTCCTCAACCAGACTCGGTAGCAGAATAGGCTCTTCATACGCTTGACGTCAAAATAGCTATTCTTTACTACATTGAAAGGACAAAAACTTTCAGGAAAACTAAACAACTTTTTGTAGCTTTCTCACAACCACATAAGGGCAATCCTATATCAAAAGCTGGTATTGCCAGGTGGCTAGTTGAATGCATCCAAATAAGCTAATAAAAAGCAAAGCGTACATTATCCATTTCCCCTAGAGCACATTCCACACGCAAACTAGGGGCATCCATGGCATTCTTAGGAAATATCCCCATGAATGACATTTGCAAAGCCGCAATATGGTCTACACCACACACTTTCACAAAACACTACTGTGTAGATGTGCAGGCAAAACAGGCTAGTGTGGGCCAGGCTGTACTAAGAATACTTTTTCAAAATACTGCAGCACATACAGGTAGCCACCACTAAAGGGGTGACTGCTGTATAGTCTATGCGATCTACAGCTCATATGCCTCGAACGGAAAATGCTACTTACCAGTATGCATCTGTTCTTGGCATGTAGAGCTGTAGATCCACATACGCCCACCCGCCTCCCCGGACACCTACATTGTTGCAGTACTATCTTACTTAGATACATTACACATGGACATCTTTTCTATATCTAACTAACTCCATCATCACCCTTTATGGCAAAAACAATCTGGAGATGGAGTCGAGGCCCATGCGCACTACTAACCAAAGGAGGAGTCACCTATCTCGTGACTACAAAGACTTCTACAATAACAAAGTGGCGATCTAAGCAAAAGTATGCTGATCTACAGCTCTACATGCCAAGAACAGATGCATACTGGTAAGTAGCATTTTCCATCTTCAGTGCTTTAAAAAATCACATACATTGAAGTCTGAAGCTCTATACAGTTGAAGAGAATACGGAACAGCAAGGGTCCTCTGGAGAAAGAAACTCCAATACACAAAGATTTCAGCAGCGGAAGAAATTGAAATAATCAGTCTAACAGTTCTCTGTGAAAAAAAGACATCTCAAAGGCAAACATGTAAAGGTTCCCCTTGTGAAGTACCCTTTTGTTTTAAAACCTCTAAAAATGGTGCATGGGAGACCCAGAAAAGCCGTTCTTCTCCTCCAGATGACTTGGCGATAAAAAGCTCGGTGGTAGAGGTGTATAGGCAATTGCAACTAGGCCCACCATACGTCATAAGCCAGGTAGAGGTATACTTATAGCAATGGCATGTGAAAGATCACAGAAACCAGCTTCCAGTACTGGTTCTCCTCAAGATAACTATAGTAAAAGAGTGGATGCACTAGGGTAAATTGACGGCAGAAGCAGCAGCAGCTACTCTGTGGCAAATTAAAGATTGAACATCTAAATTGAATCTGTAGGGAACTTTTACATGTTCTGTAGGAACACAGAGCACTTCGGCTGTGGTACTTTCAAGGTACAATAATATCCAGTTCCTGCCAGAAACCTTCTTTAGATGCTTGTGATATAACCAGCAGACGACGACTATACACTGGCTTATTTCTGCATAGAAATATGTGATTGAGTTTCAGGTTGCAACAGCAAGGCATTTTCATTATATTATTGATACCTCATTTAATGAAAAGCAATTGTTTGGAACATCTGTAGCTGACTTGTTGAGAAAATGAAGGGCCAAGAGACGAGAAAGGCAATGGGACCATAGAAGTTTAGTGACTCTTCTTGAGGAGAAACGCAAGACAAGATAGACGACACAACAGACAGGTCTCTTGGGGTAATTGACAGAATTTAAGATGTTCTGCACCCAGCTGTAAATTCCTGCGTCAAACCATCATGGAGCACTTGGACGGTGGAGGGTTTGGGGGAGAATGAGGTGTTATCCAAATCAATGGCTAATTAAAACTCCTTGCAAACCCTAAAAATGGCAGCTGTATAGAATTTCTACCAGCACCACCTCACGTCCAGCCCAACTAATAAAATTACAAGGAGGAACTTTTATCCCTCTGTATTATCACTTAAAGAACTTCTGCTCAAGGAAGCAATAGAAGTACCACTTGAAAAATCATGGTGTGTATGCTGCGTATTTCCTCATTCTGAAGGCAGACTTAATGTTATGGCATATCACCTGATGGACGACACGCAGCACTTTTATAAGGAGGAAAACATTCAGGATTCCTGTGTTTCAATATGCAATGTTTCTGACGGAGCAAAATAATTTCTTGGCAACTAAAGACCTGAAAACCCGTTTTTCTGGATGCCAATGAATCCAGAGCTCCGAATGAATCTCAGGTTTGGGAAGGTAGGGCTTACATTATCAGTTGACGGTGTTGCCCTTCATACTATTTCAAAAGCAAAAGTATTAAAAAAAAAAAATACACACCTAGGACCTGCCTCTTAAGATGTAGCTGTATCCGAACAATCAGCTGGTGAACGCGAGCTCATTCCAGATTGCCAGAGGAGCATAGAACTATTGATGTAGCTCTTGCTTTGTTGGGGTTCACCATGAACATCAGTCTAGTCTCATAGCATCCCAGTTGAATCCATTATTGTGCAGTAATAGCACATCCACAAAAATTGCAGTTCTGAGTTCAAAGAATTTCACAAATGAATTCATCTTTATTAAAGAGCAGTTTCTGACCATTAGATAAGTGGTGAAATTGATGGAAAAGGTGGCATCACTTGATGCCTCTTGTGGAGTTGGAAGGAACTAGTGGATTGTCACCAACAGGATGCAAAGAGCACTTCAATGTATGATTTATGAGAAAGGGTAGAAGTTTCCAACAACCGGTTTACATAGTAATGTTTACAGATGCTTCGCACAGAGTTGGTTTCCCCAATGCATAGCCTTTAAATCAGGAGTCATTGGACACTAGAGAAGTCAGTCAATATACATTTCCTAGAACTCAAAATAGTGTACTTGGCTCTGAAGGCGTATTCTGGCCAGGTGCATTGCAAAACTGTAGACTCGGATAACATCACAGAAATAGTTCTCATAAAAATCCGAGTGAATCTACATCATGCAGATTGTCTAAGCTGGCACAGGACATTTGCTGTTGGGAAAAGTCTCTCATTGTAAACACAACCTGCTAACAAAATATCATTGCAGAAACTTTTTAGCGTGCATGACACTCGATCATACTGTTGAAAGGACATTTTCCCATGTTGAGATACACAAAACCTAGACCTCTGTGTGTCCACAGAAAGGGTAGAAAACTTCCCCTCCAAATCTCATCAAAATATGTACCTATACTTTCCCACCACTTTCATTGATGAACAAGTTATTTACCTTCAGTAACGCATTGTCCCATAGAAACTAGATCTGTCCACAGATTACTTACCTTTGAATTTCCCAGGCGTCACCCTGGAATCAAAAGATTTTTCCTGAGCAGTAACCCACGCGCCGGTATGTGGTGGTGTTCAGCTTTGCGTGCTTCTGCTTCGGAAGGTGGGTGAGGGTTATACAAAAAAGATTTGTGCTTTTTCTTCCTGTTGGAGGTTTAGTACTCACTAGGGAGTAGACCTCTCGTTTTTTTTCGATACATCGGTATCCTAGCCTGAATACCTTGGACTCCCCGCTTGGGAGGATGAATCAAAACTGCAATTTGTCCCGAACAGCTTCAAAGAAAAGGATATTCTGAGAGGTGTAACTTCGGCATGTTTATAGTGAACCCCAGCAAGTGCAGGAGATTCACCATAGTCTGGAGGTGGGAGACAACAGCCTGGGGCGAGCCCGCAGCCACTCGTTGAGATAGGGGAAGACTGGCACCACTGATCTCCACGGGTGAGCTGCAACCACTGCCATCACCTTTGTGAACACCAGAGAGATGCTGGTAAGGCCAAAGGGGAGCATGGTGAACTGAAAGTGCTCATGGCCCACTGTGACCGCAGGCAATGCTGGTGGGCAGGCATGATAGGAATGTGAACATAGGCGTCCTTCAAGTCCAATGTTTTAATCCAGTCTCCCTGGTCCAGGACAGACAGGACCTGAGCTAACGTGATCATTTTGAATTTCTCCTTCTTGAGGAAGTAGTTGACGGCCTACACGTCTCGGATAGGAGTAATGCCTCTGTCCTTTTTGGGGACCAGAAAGATGCAGGAATAGCAATCACAGCCCACTTATTGGCCAAGAGAACCGTGACTTCCTTGTAGAGAACTGATAGATTATCATCCGTCAACCGGTCCTGAGATGGTAGGATGGAGGGACGGGTTGTCGCGAAGGGGAGGGAGTAGCCCCTTCGGACGATTTGCAAAACCCATGTGTCCAATGTTCGTGCCATTAACCAGTGCCAGTGGGCAGGTGAAGGTGAATACTGCCTCCAACTGAATGCCCATGCTGGTAATGGGGCCGATTAGGAGGGATGGGAGATTGCACCTGCTGGGGGCTGGGTGGTGGCCTGACCAGACCGCTGGCTACCTGACCAATGAGATCTGTGGGTACTGTGCCCTCGCCCACGCAAAGGCTGGGGAGCATGTGCGGCTCGGTGGCTGAGAGGGAATTGGTGTGGCTGTAAGCTCCGTAGCCCCGAAAGGAGCAAAAAGGGGATTGAGGGTGACATGGGGCCCTAGAAAGGCCCAAGAGCCTGACCGTAGTTCGACTGTCCTTGAAGCGCTTCAGCTCTGAAACTGCCTTGTCTCCAGAGAGGCGGGTGCCATCAAAGGGCATGTCCATAAGGAATTATTGGACATCCCCCGAAATGCCAATGCTCTTCAACCAGATGTGGCGCCTCAAGGCCACAGTTGACGAACTGCTCTGCCCAGAGAATTGTTTGTGTTAAGTCCACAACGGACAGTGAACTTCGCAGTATCTCTACTGTTGGACCCGTCAGCCCTAGGGTGGTCTCCCTCTCTATTTTTGATCGTGCCTCATTTTTTTCACCCTCATTTTTATGTTGGACTAAGGTCTCCGGGCGCCTTTTCATTGCCAATCAGTGTTAAGGTGCAGGTGATCCCTTCTCCCAAGATGGCTGCCACAGGCCCCTGCTACTGCAGACTGGTCTTCATTAGTATCACCCTAGCTGCCAGGAGCTGGCTGGGACCCCACAACAATGTTGCGACACCAGCCGACCTTTTTTGTCCCATAGGTAGAATGGGGAAGCTCCTGGAATGTGCTGGAACCTTCTAGAAGGGTGGTTTTTACTTTTGCCGCCTTGGATAGAGGTCACCTGACCTAGGGATACTTAACAGAGGGAGGGAACTTTTTCTAGTTAGTTGGCCAGTGGGGTAGAGCAGAGCTGGAAAATCCATGCAGGAGTTTCAGGCGGTAGGGCCTAGCCAGGGACTTATGCCTCTGAGAATGACAGGATTTAGGTGCTGCCTCTTAAGTGAGTGAGGGATCCTGTAAAGCCCACTGATCTTGCCCAGCAGTGGGAGGACCCAGAGACCCTCTGCCCGCCTGACTAGGAAGGACCTAGTCGCCAACTCAATCCCTACCCCCCAGGAACAGAACCCCCCAAGGGCGCCGGAAACATCTGCGCCATCAGGACTTCAGGTCCCCCCTGAATGCTGAAACTGAATGCTGAGACCTCATGTCACGACTGCATGCTGAACCTGAATGCTGAGACCTCATGTCACGACTGCATGCTGAACCTGAATGCTGAGACTTCATGTAGAACCTGAACACTGAAACTTTACGCTAAAGCTGATTGCGGAATGGCTGGGGATCAACCAGGTACTAGCGCTGAGACCCCTGTGCTCCCTGACCTGGCCTGGGATCCCCTGCATCAATCCCTGTTGAGCGCGGAGCTCTCCCGCTTAATTTAACCCCCCCCCCTTTGTGTGCGGGGACCAGAGCGCGCTCACCGCCGCGGCCCGGAAGCCTGAAGTGTGCATCATCACCACAGCGTGGCCCGCGGAGAAGCCCGTGGAGAAGCCCGGGGCCCCGTCGCAGCCGTGGCAGTTGCATGCGGAGGTGTGTAAGGCCGTGGCCGGCCCCGTCGCGGAAGGATCTACTGCGGAGTCCGGAGCTGGGTCGGACGCCTCCAGATGTCGAGATCAAGGTAAGCCGGGAGGCTTGGGACAGACCCGGTGCGCCCCCTACAGACCAGGAGTGGCACTGCACCCCGACACCCGGATTCCCCCTCTGTGGGGGTTCCCCCCGTTCACCCAAGACTTTGACACCCCGCCGAGGGATTGCCCCTCTCCTCCGAGACTCTTGAGCAGCGTTGTGCCCCACGAACTGCACAGAAGTACTTGAAGCTTGATTAGTACGAGTAGCGCTATGTTCGCAGGCTTGCTCTGAAGTGTTCAAGGCTTAATTATTACGAGTAACGCTGTGTTGGTAGGCTTTGCTCTGAAGTGTTCAAGGTTTAATTATTACGAGTAACGCTGTGTTGGTAGGCTTTGCTCTGAAGTGTTCAATGCTTAATTATTACGAGTAACGCTGTGTTGGTAGGCTTTGCTCTGAAGTGGTCAATGCTCAATTAGTACGAGTAACGCTATGTTCGCTGGCTCTGCTCACAAGGATTCACGGCGCAATTATCACGAGTAGCGCTGGGTTCGTGAGCACGGTTCAAGAGTGTACAAGGCCTGACTGCTGCGAGTAGCGCGGTAACCGCCCACTGAGGCGCTAAGGGTACCAGGAGGGCGGGAAGCCCGCGAAGTCGGTCCTGAGCCCCTACTAGACCCCAGGTGTGGCGCTACGATTCCCCATCCGTACAACGGATGTCAAGGTCTACCAGTGTGGCCTAGGGCCCCAGGGGGAATTGCTGGTGAATATAGCGCTGAGGTCACCAGGTACTGCCTACAGCACTGTTATGTATGATTGGTGCAACAGATGCTAACCTATGTGGAGAAGGCCATTTACCTCTAGTGAACTGCATTTACATCTAATGAATTGCATTTACATATAATGAACTGCCTTTACATCTAATGAATTGCATTTACATATAATGAACTGTATTTACGCCTATCTGCTTAGATAAACTTGAGTTGTTTGCATAAACCCTACAGTGTGGCGTCCCTTATTGTGTGCGTTCCCTGCTTCAGAGGATGTGTGTGTTGTATGGTCGCTTTACACATAAGCCTTTGGGTGCCCAACTGCTCGAGTCACGTTACCCTCTTAGGGCTTGGTGACCCCAGGTCTTACATTGTTGGCGAGCGGTGGGATTAGGACCTGTGACCATACAGCACCCTTCCGTGAAGCGGAGGGCGCCACAATTAAACGCCTATTGTATTTAAGCTCTTCAACTGTTATTGCTGCACTGATTACATTCCACTGTCCAGACTGAGGGTGTAAAATCCTGGTTAGCTGGTAACTGTCACCCATATCCTAGAGTTTTTCTTCCTTAGTATCTAGGTCCCCACCTGTCACGATGGAGTTCCGGTTTGCTGACCTCGAGGGGTACACTGTAAGGCAACTGAGAGAATTCGGGCACTATCAAGGGCTATCTCTCAGCCATTTCAGCCTTTTTTACGGCTTCCAGATCAGCCTTCCCTTTTCAAGTCCCCTGTTGTAAATAGTTTCTTAAAAGGCATTACTCAACTTTTCCCTCCTGTTCCTTTCATAATGCCTCAGTGGGACTTGAACCTG